>NW_020450698.1:739629-784052 GCF_003343035.1 Apteryx rowi | reverse complement strand
TATCAGGGTTTAAGACCACCAAATTACCCTCTGACAAAGGCTGCTCTTTCGGAAGATTCTTTCCCTTCTGTAAGACAGGTAAGGAAATATTTGTGGATTCTGAAAGTCCATGGGGACCTGGAGGGACAGTAAGATAGTCCCCAAATGCATCCAGGTGCAATTCAGGACAAGGGTTTGGTGTTTGATCTGAAACTGCAACCATGACACCAGATTTCCCAGGAGAAAACTCATAGCAAGAGCAGTCATCAGGGGGCTGGATCTCCTGTGAGTCAGAAGCTACCTCTCCATCAGTGACGGGTGCCAGATGGCTGGTGTCTCTGACTGATGGCAGTAAGAGGCTATCTGTGGTGATGTAGCCCAAGGAGCACTGCTGGGGAGAGCCGGTACAGCTAAGAGCCACTGGAGATTTCTGCCCTTCTGGTCTCACATTCCTGCATTTCCCACAGGCTGGTTGGGCTGGTGAAATTTCCTCCCCATTGCTGAGGTGCTGCATCATTTCCTTCTGGTCTGGGAGCAGAAAGGGCTGCAGAGGAAGTGCTCCTGGCTGGGCCTGCCTCTGTGGAGCCTGGGGACAGGCTTCCTTTGGGAGGGTCACGTACTGAAGGGACACTGATTTCCCATGGATTCCCGCTGGGACTGCTTGAAGGGCCTGATGCATATCAGGCTGGGAGGACATCACTGGGCTGTACAAGTACGGACCGTTGAAATCAAAGCAAGGCATTGCTGTCTGGGAAGCAATGCTTGCATCAGCACTGTTCTCCCTTGAAACAGGAAAGGAAGGATCAGCCATCTGACTTGGCGGGCAGACAACTGCAGCATCCTCTGGCACATCTAAAGCATGGTATACGTTCTGAGGATCCAACACAACCAGGGAAACCTCTGCCTTTTCAGCTTGCCCTTCAGGGGACTCTGCCAAAGTCTTCGTCTGCCTGAATGAGGGAAAGTTAAAAACTGCTATTGAGAAATATTCTTGTGATGAACGTTACATATAAACAGAGGGTTACTTACACACATAGCTACACAGATGATTAGAAAATAATCTTTCTTGGGAGAGCAGGTTAACCCAGATAGCAAAAAAAATTTGTCTCATCCTCAGGAGCAACTGGCATAGGCTTTTTTTGGTGACAGAATGTTTAATTGTATCCTCCCATGGCTTAGGAACCTCCTCAAGAGTCTCACAGACAGTGCCACTATAAGGTGCTGTTCACTAACCTGTCCACGACTTGAAGGAAACTAGCCTGCTCCATCTTCTCAGAAAAGTTGTGTTTGTTGAAGTCTAGCTGACTGTTTGTCAGCCAGTTTCCTAGGTGTACTTTCTGGAAAAGAGAAAGTAGAGATGAGGAAAAAGAGGTTTCTCACTGGCAGTAGAATCAAGAGCCTCATGGACAAAAGGAAGCCTACAGCGTCTGGCAATCTGGATACAACTTCACTAATATGACTAGAAGGTTCCCTCTATTCTCCAGAAGACTGTTCCTTCATATCCATGTTACCATATCCCTGACCTAACTTTACATAGCATATAGGGCAGGAGCTGCTCCCCTAAAGAGCTCGTGAGGATGCTGCAGGTCCTACCATAATAAACATAATAAAGCTACTGCATTGTGCAGTGCCTACTCTTCTCCAGCACCATATGAGGACACTGGGCAGTATTTCACTTGTAGGTGTATAATGACTGTCCTTCTGTAACAGCTGACCAGAAAAACAGAATAAGTGGGATGTTTACAAAGTTTAGGATAAGGTAACTCACTGAAAGGAGGGAAACTTTCAAAATCATGACATTAAGAGCAGTGAGTACGTGTGAGGAAAGAATCAGGTATGGGATAGGAAACAAAACTACAGAGGTATTTCTTAGAGTGGGAACATGTTTTTTAATTTTTACTATAGAGATCAGGCAAAATAAACTAACTTGAGACTTTAGTATAAGCATAAATATTCTGTCATCTGGCACAGGAGCATCCAGGCTTAGTTTTTCCTGTCTATTTGAAAATGATGTGTAAAACTAGGTCATTACAGTGGAAGTCCATTTTACAGCAAAATAACAAATATGAGATGTTTAACAAACAACTGTTAAGTCTTTCACTCAAACATAAACATAAATACTGTAAGTTAAGTGCCCATTTGCCTCACACAAAGGTCATGTTGTAAATCATACCCATTGCATTGCCATGTATCTAAACACACTGTAACACATTCTCTGTGAGCTTAGACTAGAACCAACTGTAATATAAAAATATATCTATGTGGAGGAAAACACATATTATAGAATCAAAAGTGTAACTCTTGCAAAACTAGAAGAGTTTTACTGCAAAAATCTAGAGAGATGCCTATTCTATTCTTCCCAGATGTTGGTTTTGTGGATTTTTCCTACTTATACTGTCGTAATTGAATGCTATCTAAGTGTGCACTTTGCTTTCCAATGAAGAATACTTGTCTTGGTAACAGACAGACATGTTATAATGTATATTCCAGAAAACCCAGTTACTTAAAAATAGAAAGCTTCTTAAATGAGGCTAAAAGCCCATCCTAAAAAACTTTGAATCAGTGTTGACTACTGTTTGGAGATGGAAGAAACCACCAGTTGGTGAATTTGCTAAAGACACTAGATTATTTCAATCAGTTAAAAGTTTAGTGCACAGAAAACTTTCTAGTTTGATTTCAGAAAACTGTGATGCTGACAAGCACAATACACAGAAGCCTACTAGTACAAATGTAAGGTTACGGTTATGATAAAGATACCTGGGCTTCTCCTAAAAATAAGAAATAGAGTACTGAAGGTATGAGTTCATTGTGGAGTAGGAGACAGAAAAGCTATTAATATTACTATTTTTACTACTAAGATTCTTAATATTATTAAATCCTGAAAAAAGAGAGAAATAATGAACCCTGCAAAGCACAATTCCATCCTTACCCCTAAGTAGCTCTGGATCAGGAGACTCTTGCTGGGGTTTGGAATATTTTCCTCCCAGCTTTTCTTCTTCCTGCAACAACAACACAGAGTTTACAAGATTTGCTTCTTGCCTTGGCTGCAAAGGGAAAAGACTACACCGTGCACACACAGTGCTGTTCTGCACAGCAAGGCACCATGACCCAGCTCTCACCTGCACACAGACATGCACAGGGCTCCCCATTGCACACCAAGGCTCATCTCCACATAGAGCACTCTCTCATGCTGGATGAGCAGTGCCTCGCCCTCAGTTTTTCACCCTTTATTCCACGCGCACGGCCAACATGCTGCTAAATCCCCTAGTCACAATGCAAACCTACCTGAGGAAATACTTATAGCTGCAATGAGCAATTATTAGCAAAGCGATGATGATGGCTGGGAGCACCACTGGGAGAACTACTGGTGACAGAACTGAAACAGAGAAAAGAGAAATAGGGAGCTACCCACACAGAGTGGCTGCTTCCCGTACCAGGTTTTTCATTCTGGTCACTTGTCATGCAACAAGACCAGGGGAATGTAGATGGCACATCACGTGACAGGATGAAGAGGCCTTCTAACTGTTGGGATACCCTCCAAAGTGAGAGAGACCAAATGTGACCTGAGCAGCTTTTCCATTGGCATCAGAGTGATCAATTTATGCTCATAGAAAGCTGAGCAGGTACATTGCCCCACCATGAACACTGGGTGTGTCTTCAGGCATCTTAGGTCTGACTTATTTTGTCTCCTACTCCAAAATGAGCATGTACCTTCATTTCTCTATCCCTTATTTTTAGGAGAAGTCTGGGATCTGCCTTATTCTGTACAGTCCTGAAGAGATGAGGGGTCTCAGAGATTTTCTGAGAAAGGGCTTCCTTTCCTAATGACCGTAACTGGTCATCAGGAAGATAACAATTTCTTCCTGAGTACACTCAGCAGAACTTCCCTAAGCCTTCTTATTACCTCAAGTTTCCTCAGGACAACTCATGTAAGATCACACAGCCTTGGGCACAAGGCCACGCTGGTAACAGACATTCCACTTCTAGGTTCAGAAACAGTGAAAACCATGTTAAGGTTTGTATCTCCGGTGCACTCTGCGGTGTGCTTAACACCATCCTATAGTCACTCTGCAAACAGAAGAGGCTGATGACTTTTATTCTGTCTTCTTGCAGTCTCAGCCTCTTCAATCTCTGACAGCAGAATGGACTGTTAGAATTAGGAAACAAGGATGACCTTGTGGGCATGGTGTTTGCTTGATTCTCTCTGTGAAAACCTTTCAGGTTGGTTGTAGTGGTCTTGAGAAGGAAAAAGAAAGGAACAATGCTTAAAGGGTTATTCCTGCTCTCCTCCTTCATTAGCATTGCCCCCGTACTGCAAGGATGCTGATCAGACAGCTACCTTGTTAAGCAACCCCAGCTATGCCGTGGCTGGATCTAACTTCAAGCCCAGCTAGGAGAGTGTATTTCTCTATAGAAGCACTTCCCCCATTAACATTCCACAACAGCTTATGAAAGGAGCCCAAGTGAAAAGTACCATTCTCAGTTTCCCAGGTGAACTCCTCACTCCATTCACTCCAAGGCCCCTTGTAATCTGGAGGAGTATTCACCCTTGCACGCATTCTCCCCCTGTATTGTGTGGATGATTCCAGCATCTGCAGGGTGAAGATGAAGGGAGGCTCATCGTTGCTGATATTTATCCTCTGGAGAGTCTGGGGGGAAGAAAGAAGCATGCATGAAGAGGGGAGGGGAATAATCTTTCCCATTCACCCTGCAAATAGAAATCCAGGGCTCCCACGCTTCCTATGACTTACCTTTTCCTCTTGGTTGTGCTTCCAGTATTGGACTTCGTATCTCTGTTTTATGAAGCTATATCGCAAAGTGTGTTTTATCCACCTCAGTTCATACTCCTGGTTCTCCCTCATGGTTACCGACACATTTGCAGGTGGCAGCACCTTAACTGGAACACACACAATGTCTCGGAATATGTATCAGCATACTGGTCTGACGCTACCATTCACCACAGTGGATGGAGACCAAGCCTGAAAACAGCGTTGCGTTATGCAACATAGTCTGTCTCAGTTACTTAACACCCCTTTATTCCTCACACCTCTTTCCCCAGTCAAAAACAGCAAACCAGTCTCCCCCTTAAATAGAAGAAAATCCATATTCATCAATATGATGGCACTTCCTCTGTGCAGATAAGCAGTAAAGCAATGTTTGAAAGTTCTGCACTTGTCCACCACAGTTCCAAAGATTTTCAGCTCTCCTGGAGCTCCTAACTTGTATTGTCACCCACTGCAGGAATCCTCCCCAGCTTTAGTTTACGGAGAGTAGCACTGGTACCTCTGGACACATGCAGGCAAAGAAGATCTGTGTAACGCACCTCGCTCAGCAGAGGAGTCCTACCTCATCAGTGCTCCAGGAGCCACTGTGGGGACTCCCAACAGCTCCACTGGGTTCTTGTGAAATCTCTTAAAGACACACTCCCCACAAACACCTCTCCCCACCGCTTCCTGTCAGCTGGGACCCCCACAAAGGACAATGACATTCTAACCACAGCAAAGTTGGCAAGGTGACAGTCACTCACCTAGGAGCTCAAGACCAGACCTGGAATTTCTTCACAGCAGTTTACACTCCTGCCAGCTCCCTCAGCATCGCAAGAGCCCCTGAGTAACTCCAGACCTACAAGCCACTTCTCCCAGAACTCTGACCTGTCTCAGCATCCAGCTCCTTTCTTCATCAGTCCAGGTCTCTGCCTCTTCCCACCCACTTCTCCTCACCTCTCCCACCACTATCCTCACACCCTCTTGACCAGTCCCAGCACCTCCCCAAGAAACTCCCAGGAAAAGCAAGGCACAACACCGGGGCTTACTGTTCCTGTAGGCTTCAATCAGTTTCTCCTCCGTTTTGGTCCGGACAGCTACATGGTACTGGCTCTGACTGCTGGTGTTGGTAACAGTGATCTCACAGCTCTGGACCACATAGGGGTCACGGGGCAAAGTCTTCTCATGCACAGGAGAGCACTCCTCCTCTCTGAGGGGAGAAAATGGAGATTGTGCTGAGATGAATGGGAACAGGACAGAACAGAGCCTCGATGGCAGAGGCACAGGCACACTGCCAGGGGCAGGTCACGTACGCTGATGCTGAAGTGGCCCTGAAGAACAAGCCAAAGAGGACAGAGGTGATGATCTCTTTCTTCACTTCCCAGCTGCACGTCAGACGATCCACACCGTTGAAGAGGCAGCGAAGGTTCCTGGGCTGAATGCCACCTTCAGAGAAGATCAGAGCAAACTAAGGAGTGGGGGACAGTAAGGCAACGGACCACCTGCATCCTCCCCTGCAGATGCCCCATCATTCCTCAGCCCAGGCCCCGATTCTCTGCCAGCGCAGCATGACAACCCACATCCCTCAGGCCCTGGCTTCTCAGCCAGCCCTTCCACCCCCGCACGGCCCCGCTCTGCCCCACACTACCTTCCGGTGTCTCCCAGGATGCCTCCATGCTCCACTCGCTGTACTGCCCAGAGAAGCCACTGGTCTGTCCTGGTCTGGCTCGCACACGGGCAACATAGGTGCTGCCCGGAACAAGGCCCTCATGGCTGAGATGACAATGCGTGGTGTTGGAGAGTGAGAGCGAGGCAGCTTTCTATTAGTGGGGGAAAGCAGGGAGGGAGGGAGGAAAGGGGAATCAGGGAACGGAGGAGAAGGGAAGAGGGAAGACAGGGAAAGAGCAAGAGGAAGTGACCATCAGAGAAGAGACTAGAGAGAGCTTTCTGAGGGCACTATGGCATCTCCAAGCATTCCCACACGTGCGACCATCGACACGCATGGTGCCATGTAGCGCTCTGTGCTCACATCCTAGAGGGGCTTTGGTGTGCACGCTGCCTGCATAGCCCAGGACAGACGAGGCACAGGCATTGCCAGGCAAAATCTACCCCGCAGATGGGCTGGCTCTTGCAGCTTTGAGAGGCTCAATTGTCTTCAGCATCAACTACGCAGGTTCAGAGCACTGCCCAGTGCAGAACTGTGTGGGCATTTGGCCAAGATACTTCTCATGAAAAAGTAGAGATCAGGCTGAGAGGTACAGAAACATAGGCGGATTGGGGAAACAACGGAGCAAAGGAGATACTCTCTTAAAAATTTAAAAACATGCTCCTTGCGGGGAAACAGCTTCAAATGGTTTTTGCCATCTTCCCACATGAGCCCACAAGTTCATCTTGAAACATGCTTTAATTTCATTTAAGAGGGACTTGATGTAAAACAAATTCCATCTCAAAAGCCAAGTGCAGTGCTTCTTTCTGTAAAGAGTAGATCTTTGCACTCCGTTCAAAACAAGCAGTATTTCACTGTGCAAGCCACTTGCAAATAGGAACAGAGCCCCTTCTGCCTGACCACAAACATCACTTATTGCATCTCTTGGCAGTGCCTGAGAACCAAAAGGCCAGAAATTTTCCCAGCTTTTACTGCAGGATCTCGACCACCCTAAAGCCCCCACACAGGACAGCCCAGCTCTCTGTTCTTACCTCCCAGGACTCCCACTCCTGCTTGTAAGCCACTTCATACTCCAGTGCATTGCCCAGCCCTTGGTTTCCATCAGCTACTTTCCATGTCAGCAAGAAGTCTCCTGATCTCATCAAGCTGATTGAAAGGTTCTGAGGTGGGAGGGGCTGAACTGGAAGGTGAAGGTACAACATGTGAGTTGCAATAGCAAAGAGAGGGGCATGAAGTGGGGAGGAACCTAGCTAAACTTCCCCATCTCTGCAGTATCTTATCCCTGCCAGAGCAAGTAGCTCCTGGATGAGTGCCCTCTTCTAGTCCCAGCTGCTCTCAAAACCTTGCTCTCTCCCTTCCTGCCCCTGCCTGTCCTCTCAATGTGGAACCATTTGACAGATTTCACAACAGAAGTCAAATTCAATTCCTGAATGGACTGCAGTGTAAGAGAGAGATTATTAACTTTTGTTTCTCAAGGATATCTAATATTCATGGGAAAATGTGAACATGGTATTTAATCCTTACCAGTCTGGAAAAGATGAACGTTCAGTTCTGCTTGAAGTATCTTGTTAGGTTTGAAGCTGTAAATATCATCTACCCCTATTCCAAAACTGTTTACAGTGCTGCGACAAACCCAATGGATATAGGATTTGGGAGCCTTACGGAACTCATTTTCTGCCTGGGGCTTGCAATGCATCTCTTCATTCTTCCTGTGCATAAAAAAGGTGATCTATAAAGAGCTGATTTGGAGACATATAATTAATCCAAAATTAAATGTCTAAAAACAATTCTATCTCATTCTGTTCTCTTATAATTTACTTGGATTCTTATATCCTCATCATCACTTTACTTATTATTCCTGTTTTGCATTAATCAATATAACAAACATTTTTAACATGATGATTTTTCTCAAATGCCTTCCCTTTTCAAAAGTGTGCAATAGAACGTTATGCTTTGGTACTGCTCTATTTTTGTTAATTTTTATCCTAAATGTACAGATTCTCATATTTTTATGTGAGAAATGGTATGATGAACAATAATGTCATGGAAATGCACCTTTCACTCAGAGTGAAAGGCAGTAAAGGTTTCTGAAGATCCTTAGCTCCTTGAAGAAGTTCATTCTGCAGGCTCAGAAAGACACTTTTTTTTTTTCTCTCCAAACAAAATGCATTTTTATATCCTTAGTAGTGAGAACTCTGCTCTGTCAAGGGACCTTAGGTATTCATCACAGTTTTCATCTCAGAGTATTAAGCATCCTTTTAGATAGCTTTTCTCCAGGCCAAGGAGCATCCTCAAGATTAAAAACAATATTTTAAACTAGACAGGAGAGCATAAGCTTTGTGTGCTTGCAGTAGCTTTAGCCGCTGAAGAGATGTGTTGCTGCTTTTTGTACCCTCTGGAATTTTGATTGTGCTTATGGCTTCATGCCCAGTTATATTACATTGTTCTCAGTTATATTACATTGAAAAACAAAAATGACCATCTGTCATGTAGGTGTCTAAAATAAAATTAGGTGTACACCTACTAGATGTAGGTGTCTAAAATAAAACTATTTTCTTGTGGTGGGATAGCTCATGTGACTGGGGTGCTGCAATGGATGGATACAGGCTCTTGGACAGCCCAGGAAGGTGAGGAGTGAGGAGTTGCCCTTTATGTGAGAGAGCAGTTGGAATGCACAGAGTTCTGCCTAGGGATGGGTGAGGGGCCAGCTGAGAGCTCATTGGTCAGTATCAGCGGGCAGACTGATGTGAGTGACATTGTAGTGGGTGTTTGCTATAGACTGCCTGATCAGAAAGAAGAACTAGATACACCAGATGGTTGGGCTGCCATTCAGAGGGACCTTGACTGACTGGAGAAATGGGCAGAGAGGAACCTCGTGAAGTTCAACAAAGGGAAATGCAAAGTCCTGCACCTGGGGAGGAATAATCTCATATACCAGTACCCACTGGGGGCCAACCAGCTGGAAAGCAGCTCTGCAGACAAGGACCTGGGAGTCCTAGTAGACAAGCTGAACATGAGCTAGCAATGCACCCTCGTGGCAAAGAAAGCCAATGATATCCTGGCCTTCATGAGGAAGAGCATTGCCATCATGTCAAGGGAGGTGATCCTTCCTTTCTCTTCAGCACTGGTGAGGCCACATCTGGACCACTGGATCCAGTTCTGTCCCCAGTACAAGAGAGACATAGACCTACTAGAGTGAGTCTAACAAAGGGCCACAAAGGTGATTAAGGGACTGGAGGATCTGAAACTCAAGGAGAGGCCGAGAGAGCTGGTCTGTTTAGCCTGGAGAAGAGAATGCTCAGTGGGTCTGTTATCAATATCATTTATAAATATCTGATGCGAATGTGTAAAGAAAACGGAGTCAGTCTCTTTTCAATGGTGCCCAGTGACAGGACAAGAGGCAGTGGGCACATATTGAAACACAGGAAATTCCATCCGACCATAAGAAAACATTTATTCACTGTGAGAGTGGTTGAACACTGGAACAGATTGCCTGGAGAGGATATGGAGTCTCCATCCCTGGAGATATTCAAAAACTGACTGGATGTGGTTCTGAGCAACCTGCCCAACTGATCCTGCTTGAGCAGGGGTGTTAGATCAGATGATCTCCATAGGTCTCCTCCAACGCCAACTATTTTGTGATTCTGCGATTCTGTGATTCTGTTCCAGTTAGATGAGAGATATTAAGTCACAAATGTCTGAGGTCCAATCCTGTCTTCCAGGACATGATGGAGTCTTCTAGCCAACCACATGTCAGCAAGCATTGTTCAGCAATACCGCTATTTTTAAAAGTTGGGTATTAGCAAAGAAACCAGGGATATTCCTAAAGTATGGAAGGGACTAACCATACATGGGTGTGTGCCGTTAACCAAAAGAGTCAGCTTTAGGGATGTGAAGTGTAGAAGATGCTTCTGTCTATGCACTAGCATCAACTCATAGTTTGGATTTAGTCAGCTATTCTTCATCTATGAGCTAACCTTATTTAATCACTGGCCATTTTGATGTCAGCTGTGTGACTGTCCACACTTAATACCTGTTTGTCTGTTTAGTAAGCTCCATTCATGTTTACTGTAGTATCCACACACAACACTCCAACATGTAACAAAGTTCCAGAGCATAGTCTAAAGGTCCAAGTAATTTTATATTATCTTTTCCCATGAGTATAAGTTTCTAGGGCCTGTTCCAAAGACCTTCCACTGATTTCAGATACTTTTAGGTCTATGAATTCTCTCTTCCTCAAAATAAAATCAAGGCTTCTTTCTTTTTTTTCTTTTCTTCCTTTTTCCCCAGACTCTAATTCATTTTCTTCTCAGTTTTCCGTCTTCCTCTCTCCTTTGACTATTCCTCCCTCTCTGTCCTTTTTTTATCCTCACAAATGATCCAGTCTGGTGTTTCATGTCCATTTCCATAAGGAAACAGATGTAGCAGGGAGATAGTGACATAAACAGACCAGTATCTCTAGGAGGAAACCTGATAGCACAAATGAACTTATCAGTCTCACAAATGCACAGTCTATTTGTGTTTTGCAGAAATGATCAAAACTATGCTCTCAGTGATGTTCCTGCAAGGGCAAAGTAACCAACAAAATATCTCCTCCCTTCTAGGTTTATGAACAACCCTCAGGCCCACACTTGTTGTGGCACTATCTATCTTCTCCACCCCATCTACAGTGACCTACATGCCCCATCACATTTCATACCTATGAGCCCACAGCAAAACTAGGAGAAAATAATTGAAAAAGTAATAAAACAACTCCACTACTGCACCTTATTCATTTCTCCCTTCCAAGAAGAGGTCTTAGAAGAGGGCCCAACTTATACTCTCGCTCAACAACAGAAAGAGGTGATCTGAAAACTTGACTGCCATCCCTTGTCTGGACCCCAGTTCTCATCTCTGTGTTCAGTGGCCAAGTTTCCTTTTGACTTTTATCCAGCAGAGCACAGTTCAGGTACTTACATTTCGCTATTATCCCTTCGGTAAAGAGTCATACCAAGGAAGACGTGAGCCTCTGAATGCTCCATCCATGTGCAGATCACCTGTGAGTTGTAGTCATTATAGCAGCTCAAGTTCTGCATTGGGACACTCTCTGAGAAAAGAATCCAGGCAAAACAGATGCAGTGGTTATGAATGTAAATAGTGAAAGATAGCTGGAGGTACACAAGTTCTGCCAGCAAAAAGGAGAAGGCACAGATAACAACCCTCTCCTCATGACACCAGAAGATGATGTTCCATGAAAATATGCACTGAGCTGTGGTCATTCTGCATATCTCCACAATATACAAGTGTCCAAACCAAGCTACAGGTCTAAATTAACAAGAATGAAGTGAGATCTTCATGCTTTAGGGCCTATCATTCTAGCCAAAGTATCACTTTGCAGATAGAGATTATTTCCAGAGGTTAACAGATACAACAGTCAGTGGGGATCATTTCATCTTCATGCGTTACTAAATGGGACTTCTTTGCCTACTAACCTCCTAGTAAAGGTTTTGACACTAGGAAGTCAATGGTCTGGAAAACATCTTGTTAGAACTCAGAAGAATGGCCAAACTAGTTTGTTGGAACTAGATTTAAGACCCAGAAATGTCCAGACCACTTGTCAGGGAAAACATTTTTTTTTTCAATCTCGCAACTGTGAAGTGGGAAAATACAGGCCTCCAATTCCAGCAATAAGAGCAAACAGAAATGATTGGTACATGCACTACAAAGCAAGCTGCTTTCTCCTGTCCTTCTTTAATCTCTGCAAAGGTAGTATCTGTGCCACACTATTGGGATGTGACCTCCAGGTGACAGAGATGTCAGCATGCAAACATGAATGTGAGCTCTCAAATAATTTTTCTTGCTGAGAATTACTGTCAGCTTGACTGTAGGGCTTTTTGCAGGCCAAAAACATCAAAAAAGTAAGATGGTATCTTAGCTAGCAGGCCTAAGAGTGACCTTACTTTCATCTTCTAGTAAAAAGCAGTGCAAAAGCAAGTCCTAGTACATCCCTTGCTGGTCCAGGAAATGGAGTATCCTACAAAGAAAGTGATCTAAACATAAGGCTGAAACTTGGAATGCATCATCTAAGAGACCAGACTGCCCTATACTGTAATACATATTCCTGCAGAGGTCTCAAAGGTAAATGTCCTGCTTTTGACACTGGGCCAGGCAGCATAATTCCCCCAGTTACTGTGGACATCAGGCAGGGGCATCTGTCTTGGAAAAGGTAAATACCAAGAGCCACACCTTCTGATAACACTTTTAGGAAGGGTACAGGCTTAGTCTTTATGCAGACAAGAAATACTGGGTGATCTGAAGAGATACTAAGAAATTTAGAAAGATACTTCCTACTCCACGGTATGCTAAACCAAACTGGAGGAAATAAAAGTAGCTCTAATTATACACAGAAGAGGAAAGACGTTAAACTCAGAAACAGAAGACAATGGATCTGACAGATGGTCTCTTTATCTTTCAGCTATTCTACAAGGAAAAAGGTCAGGTTATTTGCATGTTGCTGTCCACAGCCCATACACCCACACATCTTGTGTCTGTCTACTCATCTCTGTTCAAACACACTGCCATCTGATCCAGGTACCCTGTCATTTTCCTATGTTTTAACTTACTGTCAGAAACTAGTCCTCTTTTCTGTTCACTCATTAACCAGTCAACTTGTTCATCTCATCCATTTGTCCAGTATTTTATCTGTCCAGTCCTCCAACCATACTACAATTGTTTTGTCTCTACATCCATCTATAACACACTGACTGTCTGTCTATGACTAAGACGTCTATTCTCCTGTAGCAGAGAAGCTGGTAGCAGAAGGAAGTGGAAAAAAAGCAGAGAATGAGGAAGAGTATTGGCTGAAAGAAAGAGATGGAGGCAAAAAAAAAAAAAAAGGAAGAAAAAGTAAAATATATTTGAAACTCACCTCGAATGGCTTGGACACTAAAGACAAAGTGTAGACTCAGCAAAAGGCTGCAAATCTCTTTCATGCTCATACTGTCCTTTGTACACAAGCTTGATCCTAAGTCAGAAGATAATTGTTTTCATTGCCAACTGACTACTCTTCTGCTCTGCTTATTGTGAAGCTTCTTGTTTTCATTTCACAGAAAGAGAAGTAAAACAGAATTAGGGAACTTCTTTAAGCAGAAAACCTTCTCATGCTGCGTTGGAGTGACATTTAAAAAGAACTTCTACCAAGTATTTATTGTAGGACAAAATCCCCATCTTCTTATTGTGAGAACTTACAAAATAAACCAAGAATTAAGAAGTAAATGTGCATTTTGAAGGTAGAGCAGAAGAATCTAACTAAGAGTAGTAACAAGAAACAATCCTAATCTGTGAAAAGAGTTCAGCCTCCAAATTCATTCATCCTTCTACTTATCATGCTCAAAGCCCAATGACCCCTCATGCTGCTCTGTTTTCTTACTTTTATTAAAAACATGATCCTCAACCACACATCTCCTAGGAGGAATAGTGGTTGAATCTCAATATTCATTCACTTTCAGGTATCTCTTCAACAAGCTACTTTTCCAGCTGCTCCACAAACAAATTGCAAATTATAGGAATGATCCCAAAGGAATGTCATTGCTCTTTTTTCTGGTGATTGTAGTGATCCAAAGTCGATGTCAGTGGTTCAAAGACTATAGGCCACATTCTCCAAAACTGTGACTCAAGTGATTTTGGTCATTTCTCATTGCTTTCTCAAAAGTAAAATAGACCCACATGTCCATGTATGTCACAGAGTTGAGACTCTTGTACTCCGGGAATATCTAGTCTGTAGCTCTTTCCCACTTTAGGAGAGCATGGAGAAAGCCCCTTTTTAACTCCTATTGACTTTAAGATTCCTGAATGCCATTTCTTTACACCAGAAGCAACTGACTAAGCCCTTGAATAACGATCACAGCTAACAGATCCCTAAATGGTTCCCAAACTATTGTTTGAGAACAGACTCTCTTTGCCGTTTTGCTGTCCCCAGAGAGGAAACAGTTCCCTTACCTGGAATCAGAGCTGTCTATGAAGCAGATGATTCAACCTGATGGGTGACTCTTCCTTTCGACCCTTCCTCCACAACATCAGAATCCTCTATGCAGATGCAGAAACCAGCAAAATCTCACTTACCCAGACTGGAGATGGGGGACATAAAACTGACTGCAGGATTTCGTTGCAAACTTAGCCTTTAAAATAACTGTTATACTTTCTGTGCACCTAAAATGCCCCTTCTAAAGAGGCAGACCACACCTTTTCAAGGAAAGGAGTTGCCTGTGCATTTGTAGTCTGTACTTCCTATTTTAGCCCCCAAGGCACTTACTCAGATGAACTGTTTAAATGGAAAGGGAGGGGAAGGAAGTATGTCACTGCCCATCTGCATTTCAAATTAGCAGACCGTGGGACTAATGTATTTTCAGAAAAAATGGGGGAGAGAAAAAGGGAGGAATGACTGCAGCTGAAGTAAGAAAGAATAGCAAAGAATTCTCTGGTTTTTATTCCCATACTGTTTCTTGCTTTAGGCTAGTCTAGACAAACTTTGAGGCAGGGATCATTCTTTATTTATGCTTTCATATATTATATTTATTTTTATATATACATACATATATATATATATGAATAAAGGACAGACTACCATTATCTCTGTAATCCTGTTAATTTCAGCCATCTTAAAAATCCTATTGTTTTACTGATCTCAACAAGAATTAATAATAAATTATGATTATTAGAGTATCCAGAGGAAAAAAAAGAAAACTGGAGAGAAGAGCTGATCAGAAATTATCCTACATCCAAGACAGCTGCACTGTTTTAAATCCAACTTTGAAGTTTAGCCCACTAGCCTTCAACAGTATGGTCCATAAAAGAGTGAGCTAGACTGAAAGGAAAGACACTCAACTTTAAGCTCTCAGGGGTAAACTGTGAGGGGCTAAGATGAGTCCTCAGATAAAGAATGCAACTGTTGAGTCTGTCTGTCTGTCCTGCACTGCTACTAGGCTTTCTCTAAATCCGTGCAGTAGTGACCAAAACCATAGTTAGCACATTAGGCTTACACAAGAACTACACCAATATACTGGGAACAAAGTATACTGAGAATACAGGAAGCATGTGCTGTGCAAGGAAGAGGATCTGAGAGCATTCAGGGAAGTTGTGTATCATTGGGACTCTAAGGAAGTGTGCATATAAAACCCGGCAAACAAGGAGGGAAATATGTGACAGTTTGCTGGGTAGGCAGAATTTACTTCACATTACAGCACAGAGGCAGAAAAGGTTCAAGAATTCTCCTGCTCTGATTTTCAGAGGCCAGTCAGGTTATAGAAAATATGTATCTTGTTTCTCAGCAGACATTTTCCCTTCCTTTCCTTCCTCACTCAGACAGACCCTCCATGTTCAATGTTCAAGCAAGCTTGCCAAATCACTGGTTCCATCATGGGATCTAGCAGTCAGTGAAAATCTTCAGAATTTCTTTGCTCTGTTGAACTCCAACAACAGAGGACAGGTGATCCTGCACATCAGAAGCTTTGCAAGCCATGCACACTAATTAGGTTTCAGCTAACTGACATCTCTTGATGCATAAGAGAATACACTGTAAGATTATTAATATTATCATTGTACATTGTTTCATCTCCTTCCTCCACTGCATTTGTACAATGCCTTTAAAGTGGGAAGTTATATTTTATAACATTTTAATAAAATAGTGCCCATTAAAAACTTTGACCATTGGAAAAAGGAAAGCATAATCTGTGTCTCTTTTGAACATATGTTATTTAGCTCTGAAATTTAGTATGTGTGGATTTAATCAGCTGGAACTTTTTTACCTGGAGTAGAGAGGTGGCCTGTGGCACACCTTACAACTCTTTGGAGAAAGGAGCATTTTCTTATATGAGTCTGTACAGCATTAATATACAGATAGAACTATGCACTTAATAAATAAAGTATGATGCAATAAATGGTCTATGGATCCCAATCTAGCAAAGTATATGCTTATCTTTAAATATAAACTCTCTCCTTTATTTCCAATACATTGTTATATTCATAAATGCAAGGCTGCAGATAAAAGACTATTAAAGTTTATATACATAAATTTATGTATAAACTTATGTACACACATCAGGAAAAAAAGCCAAAGTTTAAGGGATAAGTTGTATTTAATTTTTTGTTGTTATTTTTGAAAATCTTGTTACCTGATTTACCAATTACAGGTAACATCTAAGAAACAGAAAAAAGAAAACATTATTTTGCCAGTTTGGGGAGTGGTGGGTTACTTGCGCATGGTTAGATAACTGACTTGTAGTACCTTCAGAAAGGTTGTCAGTCTTCCCTTTTTTCTGTATGAGTTTTAGCAGCTGACCAAGGACAAATATTTCTTAAAAAGCAGATGTGTAGTTTAACATCATAGAAACTAACAGTTGAATCAGAAGCATGGTATCTGAAACCTTTTTTAATTTCTTATTTTTACTGTTTATATCTATACATGATGGTATCCTTGTAATTACATGACTGCATGGTGTTTTTAAAATATAGCACCTTAGATATGATACAATTTATGTAAAATATACATAATGAGTAATACTTACAAGCAGCAGTAAATTTGTTCAGGAAGAAAATATTTTTGACTGCATGACCATTAAAGAAACAATTTCAAGATTTTTTTTTTAATAACCAACTCTTTTAAGGAAGGCTGAAAAGATAACATTCAAACTCTTCAAAATTACCTCATTTTCAAGAAAAAAGAAAAAGGAGAATGAATTATTTCACCACCAAAATAAACATTTGAATAGAAACTGATAAAATAAGCTTATATGTGACTTTACTTGTTGAAGAATCTGATACAGTAATTTCTTGTTAGTTCTGCTTTGTGATACAGTGTCAGGAAGCAGAAGAGGAGACAGACAGAAAGGAAATTGTTATCTGGATAGGCATCACACAAATTATCCCAGAATGTGGAAAAAAAAATACTCTGCACAATTACAAGAAGCTTATTAGTAACACTGCATTTGAACTAGGTTTAATGTACAGAATTTAAAGTATTGCCCAATGGAAAGACAAAAGCAAAGGTCAGCTGCGATTTCTTCACTGAAATAACAGAAATTTTTCTTGATGCTTCCATAATAAACTCTGAATGTCCAGTCAGACACCCAGATAACAGAAATAATTACTGTGTTCATAAGCATTAGCAAACAAACATTCATTCCAGCAAGTGAAGAGAAAATTATGACAGTGCTAGAAAAAAAGCTAATGAAGATATTCTGGGCAAATAAGTGACTCTAGGAGAGAGGACGGAAATTAAAGAAGGTCTTGGAGCTCAGGACATCAAACCTCTATTTCAGGCTAACATTGACTTGCTTTGTGAACATAGCCAGTGATTTTACTTTTCTGTTCCTTAGTTTCTCTGGTCTTCATTGTAGATATCTCTATTGCACAGGAGTGCTGAAAAGCTGAAGAAGCTAACTAGGTATAGATTTTACATTGAAAAGTACTACATTATTAAATGTTATTTTTTTCAAGCTCACCTCAAACACTTGTTAAAGGAAATTATCTGCAGAGGGGAAATCACAGAAGGATGATATAGCTACCTACTGGAACATCTCTCTATAGTGGTCATGTTGTTCTTACTGTTTGAATAGCACCTATTCCTGGATTAGTGTTGTAGACACTTAAGTCATCCTTATGAGTGATGTGTAACTTCCAAGGGAAGATATGCTTCTCAGCAGGCTTCCTTCTGCTCTGAGACACCATGAGTTCAACATCCTGATCAGAGAGCAGCCGGATCAGATCACCATCAAGGTCACAGTAATTCAAAACAATGTCGTCTTGGTCAAACTCCCGCCTGGCAGAAAAGAAGGGGATTGATCCCTAGCAACCAAAGAATGCCTGTAAAGTACTGCATGGTAGATGATATCTTGGAAATCTAATTAATCCTGCCAGAGCCACACTAAGCCTTGGGTGCCTCCATGTTCTTGATGCAGAGCTAGTGGTAGAAATCATATAGCCACATTCACATTTTGTTGTGTCTAAGTTAACAAATTTGTCAGGATCACGGACCATCTCCAGTAACTCCATGTGCATGGCACAATTAATTAAGTCTGATAATATGCTCATATATAACCAAGAGTTGACTGTAGTTACTCCCCCCTTTTGTCTATTTATGGTTGCTTTTTTTGAGGGGAGGGCAGGTTAAGTAATGGAAGAATGCTGAGAAAAGTCCTCTGAGGACTTTAAACATTAAATTAGAATTTAATGTTCTAATGTCTTAATGTTCAACACTAGTTTAACGATCTACAGGCATTAGATGGTGGTGTCCTGCATCCCAAAGAAGTATATTAGACAAAAGATCCTTGCTTGGGAGCATGGCTCTAGTCTTAGAGCAAGAAACAGATACTGAATTCTATCCAGCACAGTTGAGTTGGAAGCATGTGGCATTCAGCACTTGCTGACAATCCAAAGGCAGACTAGTGTCTGCACAGCTGGCACTGGGCCAAGTCAAAGTACAAATACTTCTTCAGGACACTTCAAAAGTGTTTCACACCCAGAACATCGTGATGGCTGGGTAGAATGTATAGAATATAGAAAATCTGGAAGGAACTGAAAGGACTGGAAGGAACGTGACACAAGTTTTGAGTGATATTAAATATACAACTATCTGCTCGCTCTGTACCTTATTAATTCCATTAGATCTTTGAATAATGGAATGCTGCTCAAATCCTCTTCCACCAAGATATCCCTGTAATAAGAACAAACATTATCATTACATATCATAAAAAGAGAATTATCAGCATCTCATCAGCAGTAACCTGGAAGACCATTTTCTTATTACCTGATAGTGCTCACTGTCTCCTCATGGTAATAACAGCGTACTCTATTAACTGTGTCTTCCTGCTGTGGTAAATCTTTTATGATCTTCACAAAAGCACAGGGAAAAATCCCAGTGGCACTATGAGCTGTTCCCTGGAATGACAGGAAGCATTAGAATGAGAAAAAACATGCTGTTTTAGCTACATATTATAAGTTTTGGAATTAAATTAATTTCCATGGGAACAACAATCAGAGTTTTTCTACTTTAAAAAGAAAAGAAACAAAAAAGCTATGGAAGTCACCTGATGTCATCCCTGCAACAAGATTATAAGATTGGGTAGTCAAATACGTGGTGGGGAAGTGAAACAATGCGCAATATATGAAAGTCAAATGGTTACCAAGGAAGGCTGTGGTATTTGAGCAAGCAGAGATATCATATCAGCAAACACACAGTATGTTCTCCTCATCCTTTTTCAGAACACTGCTCTTTTGCCCAAGTTCTCTATAATCAGGCTGACGTGTTTTGTGGTATAAAGCATGAAGTATAGAGCAACTTATCCTAAGGCAAGAAACCTATTAATCTCTGAAATAGAGTTTCCAGCTACTTTCTGTGGCCTTTTTGTGTTCTAATCACTTCCAAAGAATTTAAAGAACATTCTGGCAGAAGCAAATGACAATGAAAACTGAAGTCTAGAATGCAGGAAAATTGTAATCTAAAAACCATCAGAGGAAAACAATCTTAAATTTGGAGTCAATGACATTTCCCTCACATTAATGCCTGATTGTGATACAGTTGCTCTTTGAAAGAAGGGGACAGGTATCAAGGACTAAAACAGTACTTTCTAGTCATATATTTCAAAGTATGCTAATAATTCAGTACTGGTATTGCAGTCTTACCTCCAACCAGTCTTTGTTTATTCTGCTGAGTAGATAGATCAAGTCCCCCTTCTTAAAGCTGAGTTCCAGTTTATTGGTTCCAGAAAAATCAAATAGTGCCTAAGGAAAGTAATAACTCTGAAATTTTTAATTCATGGAATTACAAAAGTGAATCTGCCTTGCCTGTTCTGTTCTTGAACTGCACACACAGAGCATGAACGAGCAGGATAGTACACACACAGTCATCACAGATCTATTTCTGGGGTAAGGTCATATACAGAACTGTAATCTGCAGTCCTCACAATTTCTTCTCCTACTCAGTACAGGCAGTAAGGCTTTGAAAAAGTAGCAAAAGCAATAGGATAAACATGGTTCTGAAAAGGCTACGTGCTTGGATTCTTAAAGTGGCAGGACCTTGACTACCAGTTAAATAAATATAAAGAAGGTGAAAGCATATAAAAGCAAGTTAGTCAACAGAGCTAAAGACAACTGTCAACTTGAAACTTGACAACTTGAAGCCCTGAAAATCCAAAAGAATTATATTATTTCTGGCTGCAGTTCTACAGCCTTCAGATTTGCTGCAAGATGTCACAATGAGCCTTAAAAAGTTGCAGGAGAGTTGTGTCCAAATTTAAGGATAACTAGCTGTTCTGTTTACATCTAGCTTTCAGGCCTATATGCTGAACTGAGAGATTAGAGGAAGTCTGGGAAATTGACATATAGCTAAAGTAGAACTTAGATGCCCCCTTCAGGAAAATAAAAGGAGTTAAGCACATGTTTACAAGCTATTAACAAGCTTAACCTTAACAAGCTATTCTTTAATAACTAAAGTGGCTGAGTTATCAAAAACATACATCTTCCCCATTGTCCTAGAGAACATAGTAGCCATTCAAACACTCTTAGAAGAGCAAACATTAGATGTCCCTTATTCCGCGGTGAGATGGTTCTTTTGGTCTCATTAATGCCAAATTTGAGCGCCTTATAAAGGTTCTCCTTAGGGTTCTCCTAATAAAAAATCGACAATGACTACTGGCTTGCTAGAAGTTGGTATGTTTACATAATAGCTCTTTCAAAAGCCTTTTTCCATCTATTAAAAAGCTGTTGTACATATAATAAATATTAATAAAAAGGTAGATAAAACCCAAGAATTACAACTGATCCAAGACCAGTCATCATCAGTGTAAAAAAAAAAAAATCAAAAAAATTCCATGTTTTTTAATAACCTTACATGAAAGAGTCACATGTTCAGAAAGTAAGTCCATACTCAGACAAGGGCTGCTTTCAAGGCAGTTTCATGTGCTTAATACCAAGACAGTATACCTCACCAACAAAGCTTTTAAACATATGCTGAAGTCAATGAGAATGAAGCTTGTGCTTGCTTTAGATTTATTTTATGGGTATCACTATGTAAGTGTGCACCCTTTGGCAGTGAGTTCTACCTGCCTCTCAGTCTTGAACCTCCTGTCATTCTGAATTCACAATGGACCTTCTTATTACTCAGGTCAGGAGAAATTAGTTTTTTTTCCATCCTTTGCTTCAATCCCTATTGTTAAAAAGCAATTGCTTTCCTGCGCTGATTTCACTTTCCCTTCTTTCTCCAACCTCTAATTGGAAAAGGCATCTTGACCAGAGAGACAGCAGAGCAAGATGGAGTTTAATCTCCCACCCTGTGGTAGATTGTACAGAGCACTCACCTCAGCCCGTGGAGTTGCCATGCGGTCTAAAATAGGCAATTGGGGTGAAATGCTTTTACTGAAAAGAAAGGAGACAAAAGGGAAGTAAATGCCTCTTTCTACTCATCAGAAATACAACACGATCAGTACACTGTCTGCATTTTCATTATCACAAGAGGCAGGCAAGCCACAGATCACTGGAGAAAAAGTGCATGAGAATCTGTGTACAGCATTGAAGTAAATAAACATGGATACAACAACACTGCCCTAGTTCTCTCAGTTCCCATACAGAGCAGCAGCAATCTGATGACGTCTGCTGCTGAGAACAGATGGAATTTTCAACATAGTCAGTAGCCTGGACCTCCCTTCCACAACACTGCTCAGCATCTCAATCTGCCTTCTAGGTCTCCTTTTTAGAGCATTCATGGCATTCAGTTCAAACTCTGCCATCATACGTACATTCAGGAATTTATATACACATGCAGTTTTTGCACTGTTTGAGCTACACAAAAAGAAAGTGAGTCCATCTTTGCTATGTTTAAAGGAGAATTAATATGTGAAGGGTAATGAAGTATGACATCTACTTAGCAGTTTTCCAAAGGGGTTCCAATGCTGCTATGTAAGATGGGCCCCTGCTTAGACAAAGAACAGGAATAAATGAAGTGCTCAGTTTCATTTAGTGTTTGAACCAGATCTCATTGAATTCAGTGCTAAAACTCACATTGACTTCAGTGGTGCAAGCCTGTGCCCTTAAGTTTGGCCTGTATACTCTGCACATTTCCTTATAAGAGATATTACCATAAAAGAATTCTCAACAGGCAGAGCTGAGCAACATTCTTTGAAAAGGAAGCTACAACTTTATTTTGGAATTTCCCTTTAATGCAAATACCACATATACTTTAAATATATATTACTGAAAGGAAAAAATACCCAGTTTTCACTCTACCCCAAAGGTACCCTCTAGGACTTCATGGATTCATTTGGGATAACAGAGTGGTGATTATCAGCTCCCTTTCCCCACAAAACTGGACAGCATCTCTTACACCAAGCGGTGATGAAAAAACATGTCAATCACTTACACTCGGCGTGTCCGTGGGCGAAGCCGTCTCAGTCTCTGAGGCACCTGTTCGCTATCAAAGGTTGAGTGGTAGAAGAACAGCCGCACCTCTTCATCCATCAACACCCAAATGGGTAGGCAGAGTAAGTTCTGTGCAAAGAGCAAGTAGGAAGCACAGTAATTACAGTGGGAGAGACCACTTCTCTATTTATTTACATATGTAACATATATGCCTCTCTGACCTACAGGATCATGAAGGATATTCATTACTGCCAGAAATCTCCCCCCTCTCCTTCACACTCAGTAGGACAAGGCTGAACAGTGACGGTTTCTCCTGTTTACTCCTGGAGCTGGCTAATGCATCACTTCACTCTTTGTATCCCTGATTTAATGCAGAAGAAGTAAATTGCTCCTTGTATTTCCCTTCAGAATATGAATGACTGTGAAAAGAGAAGGCAGTCTTAAATACCAAAAAACTTGGCCAGTGAGTTGTGGAAAGCTTCAGATTGTTGCTGGTTAAAGTCAGAGCTACAGTTAATCCACACACAAAGAATTTCTCTCCCTGATGTTACCGGCTGTGTCTCCACTGTGGAGCAGGTAAACCCAGAAGCCCACCCCACTTTCCTACTCCTTAGGTGCACATCCCAACTCCATATTCACACAACACCTGAAGAATCTCCGTTTCCTCATACATCTTGGATTTTTTTGTAAGGATGTCTAGATATGAAGGCAGGGACTGAGCCTTTGTAAACAGTGTACTCCAGTAGGTTCCTACAGTCCAAACAATTTGGGGACTAGGATTGCAGGGTGTCCCACAGTGTGGACACTATGTCATTGGGGAAAATGTTATAGAGAGAAGCAGATACCCAGGACTAGAGTGGTAATATCTGTCTGAGCTGATTTCACAGGGTAACTATCTGGAATGCTCAGCTCAGTCTCTATGCTAAAATGAAGTTTTACCTTCATGTAAGCATTTAGGATAGGGATCCTGTTCTCAGCAATCTCCTTTTTGGCCCCAACATAAACCTTCCCTGGAAAGCACACAACAAGTGACAGTTATTGAAGGGAAAAAAAAAAGAGGCTGTCAGAGAAATGAAGCAATACAGAGAAAGTATGAAGTCCTGGATCTCCAGGAAAATAGTTATTTTCTAATGGATTTCAGGTTCTTAAAGGAACTTTACCACATGTGGAGGGACTGCCAGTGCACCTTGACTTTACTTCCCGTCTTTCATGGCTGGGAACTAGTTCCTTGTCACAGCTAGCAGTCCTGCATTCTGTCAATGCATTCCTGTTTAGGACAGGCTGGGACTGAGAAAGCTACTAATCATGTACAGGTTTTGAATTGACAGCTTACCTGGAAGTATGGGGAGTGTGCAGGTAAAAGGGCTGTTTTTGCTCTCTGCCCCATATCTCTCTTCTAGTTTGGAATGAAGGGCATAGAACTGACGGTAGCGGCGGAAAATCAGGTATCTGCCACCACCTTTAATCTTCACTTCAATGACAAACATCTGAAACAGACAAGAAAAATTCAGGCTAATGTTCATACTTATTAAGATTTACAAAATGAAAGTAAGGCATACGGTAGGAACATAAGATCAGCATCTCACTGGTGAGAATATTGTCTTAGGGGGCAGGGTGAAAAGTAAGGCTTCAGTTAAGTATCTGCATACTCAAGTACTAGAAAATAAGAAGTTAGCACCAAACAGTGTGTAATATGTGTGGATCCAAGTTGCCTACGGATCATGTCTCTGTGGCTGCTTTCTATCACATAATCACAGAATCACCAAATCACACAAAATCACAGAATAGCTGAGGTTGGAAGGGACCTCTGGAGATTGTCAGGTCCAACACCCCTGCTCAAAGCAGGGTCAGCTAGAGCAGGTTGCCCAGGACTGTGTCCAGTTGAATTTGGAATATCTCCAAAGATGGATGCTCCACAACCTCTCTGGGAAACCTGTTCCAGTGCTTAACCGCCCTCACAGTGAAGAAGTGTTTTCTTTTGTTCAGACAGAATTTCCAGAGTTTCATTTTGTGCCCATTGCCTCTCATCCTGTCACTAGATACCATTGAGAAAAGGTAATCTTAAAAGGAAACCCAAAAGGACTAGATGCTACTTTACTCTCACATACGTTCCCTCAGAACTGACAAAATATATTAGGGAGGTAAATGTAAATATCCTCATTTGAAATAGAGAAGTGAAGACATCAAAGGATCAAAGATAATGTTTTATGGTAGGATGCTTAGGACAACTAAATCTACAGGTATGCATCTAAATGAAAAGATTTTCAGAGTTGAGGGCATTCATATTTCCTCTGACTTTGAAGTATACAATTTTAGAAATTCTGGTCTATGTAATCTGACCAAAGGCAAAGCCAGAAACAAAAAGTCCCCTGACTTCTAATGCCCTCTCCAACCACTACATTATTTCTTATCTCTCCCCAAAACTGCTTTGCTGTAAGGGAAACTCTTGATTCACATGCACTGACCTTTGGGTCATGTTGCAGCCAGATCCTTCGGCAGACATAAAGAGAGAGCAACTAAACATCACTATATTCAAAAGTAAAACCTGCATCCTTCAGTGGGAAAACTTTATGAGCACTGTCTCCAGCAAAAACAGCACACTCTGCAGAAGTCAGACTGAGCTGGTCTTATCCAAAATCCTTTCTCAGAAAATCTCTTAAAGCTTTTCCCCACTATTTCCTTCTTTTGTGCTCTTTCATGACTCATTATCTGATCTAGATATGATATCAAAGACATGATATCTTCTGTGGAGATGGAAGTGTCCTAATTTGCCAGTGCCATAGAAAAATGGAGCCAACCCCCTCCTTTTTCCCTCTTTGACTTTTTCCACTTGCCTCACCAAGATCCAGCTCTCTAACAGGAAAGAAATAGGTGTAGGTAAGAATTTAGAAAACAAGCAATATTAGAGGAGAGATCTCTGTCAGGTTCACCCAGAGAATAAATTTTCAGACTAGATCTGTGACAGAATAACCTTCATTCCAGAAAAGAGAAACTCTGAGAAGGTCTCAGCATGGAACCATTCATACCAAAAAGCAACTACACCAGGTTAACTGTCTCTTGTTTCCCACAACCAAACCAGTCACAGTTGAGGGCATATAAAGACAAGATTAATCTCCCTTCTTACAAAATAATTAGTAAAGCCTTTCTTCTCTTCAATGTCTGCAATGTTAGCTGAAACAGGTACATCATCTGGAAGCTGGTCAAAGTCACTGTGAAGCAAGAACAAAAGATTTAGGTTACTCAAACTGGTGTTAGCCTTTGGAGGTCTCTATGCCATACAGAATAAAGATATCATATGGTTAAGTTTCACATTGTTAAGGGTCAAAACCAAGAAGTTAGAAACTCTTGGTGTAATTCTCTTTTTCGAAGGTCTGATCTTGAGATGTTAAGCTTCTGTAACTTCAGCAGAAGTCAGTGGCAGCTGTGAGGACTCATTAAGCCTGAAAACCAGCCCTAGTGCTCCTGGCCTTGTAAGAGCAGCAGGGCTACAAATGGAAACACTTGAGCTGGTAAGCTTTTCCTGAAAAATGATATCAACTGTGGATGCATTCTTAATTCTTCCTACCGTGTCTAGTAGACTCAGAATACGAACTTTGGAGCAGTATACCTTATTCTAAGATCATTATACACCATCATTTATGTTATTATTACTACATTACTGTAGGGAATAGGAAGCAATTCTGGGAAAAGAGCTTATTGTGCTAAGTGCTATAGAAAATGAGAGCACAAAGGTGATTTTTAAAAACCTTACACTGTATATGATACACAATGTACATTATACATATAAGATAAGAAACAACAGAAGGAAAGAAACAAATAGAAAAATACAAAGCAACAACATCATAACTAGTGGTTCTGCAGCAGCTGTCAAAATTTCAATTTTTTTTATAAGCATCACAGTAAAGTAGAATTTTAAAGAGACTTTGGAAAAAGAATGAGTAGTTTAGCAAATATTTACAAAAAGACTTCCCAGCCACAACAGATAACCTAAAGAAAGTACAAAGATACTTGTCTGAAAATGTCAAAAGTGTATGAAGGAAGTGATAATGGGCAGGATTAAGATTAGCTTTGCAGATCCTTAAAATTGAAGATGGAGATTGTATCTGAAGCAAGAGAGAAGGGAGGATTCCCGAAGGAATGCCTAAAGAGCAGCCATATGACCAGATTCACATATAATTTGTCTATATTGTCTACACAATAACAGAACATGGATTGGCAGATCCTTTTTCCTCTGGGGTCTTCTCCTTGGCATGACATCTTTGACAAATAGAAGACAAATTCACCTTTGCCTCAACCTTATGTCATGTTGTTGGAGTGCTATTTATATTAACACTTAAGTAAAAAGATTAAGAATGAGGTGGAAGAGAAAGAGAAACTGTAAAAAGGATCTAGGAAATGTCAAGCTGATGTTACATTTTCTGATCCTACAAAAACATGGCAGTTGTTTCAGTTTATTCTTCTATCAGAATATCCCAAGCAGAGCACTTCCACAATGGAGAGCCCATCTGGAAGGCTGAAGTAATGATGCAATGTCTTGCAATAGCTTGTTGTACAAGGAGAATGACATGAATCAGCACCACCCACAGCACCATAAGTACCACCACTTACTGTGAAGAGGGATGTGGTTTTGGAGATCAGGAGATATAATTAGTCATATCACAAACATTCATATCACAAACCCCAGTGACAGGGAAACTCTGTTTGCAGTTATAAAGAGGACGACGACCCACTATTGTCCTAGGTGGTGAATATTCCCTGGGAAAGGAGGAAGAAGGAAAGTCCACTCCAACTTAATAAATGATCTGCTCTGCACTGGGAAGCCTAATATTTTGGAAGCTGTAAATCTTTTAGGACTGTCAAGAAAGCCTGCATCAAAATTAAGGCAACAGATTGCAGTGGTTACATAGAGGCTTGAGGGGAGGAGTGAGGAAGGACAGACATGTTACCTCTTTTCTCGCAGTTGTCGGGGAAGAGACATGCCTTCAGCTTCTTAAATCCAGAAGGCACGCTGAGCTGCTGTCCCTCCACTTCTTGGACAGTTCACAGTGGAATGGGATGAGCCAGGTCACAGCATTCTCCCTGTGCGAATCAAGACTCCTTTCCAAGGCCTCAGAAATCTAACTCTCACTGTTTCAGTGTCATCCTGTTTCTTCTGTACTTCCCCACCCCCATCAGACTGAGGAAGTACTAAAGAGAGAAAACAGTCATAAAGAAAGGCTGTTTTGTGATGTCTGTCATGTATCGAAACTGCTGCATTTGAGAAACCAAAAGCCTAACGAAAAGCAGAAACTGTGAGACATATATTCCATTGTACCTCTCTTCAAAGAAAGATCTGCCTCTGTGGAAAGCAAGTATGAAATACTATCATATCAAAATGTTTTATATCCACATCACACAGGTATGCATGACTGCAATGCATGCATGGCAGCAGAAATTCAGGCCCAGCAAAAGCCTCACATAAAACTGGCTAGAGCTGAATGTCCTGAAGATTTAAGATGGTAAAAATGAGTCCTATCCTCCCACTTCCTGTCTTATGGTTTGGTTATGACACATCACCTAGAAAAAGAGCTAGACCTAGAGTTTATGGATTTCCATGTGAAGTTACATGGGAGCAGGCTCAACAAAATCTATTCTGTCCCAGCTATAATGATCCCAAATATACCACTACCACTATACTAACAATCACTGTAAACTAGGATGATACCTCTGATCCCTTCTTGAGACTCTGTGATTCCTGAGGATGCTCCCTTCTGTGGATCAAGAGCCAGGAGATGGAGCTAAAGAATAAATTTTCAAGTGGGGAGCAGGAGGGACGGTCAGGAAATTCAGCCTTGTCAAATATATGGGTAGCAGGGAATTAGGCACAGGAGGTTAGGAAGTGAGCTCTGAAGGATGGATCAATGCAAGTAAGACATGAGTTCTTGAAAGAGCAGAGCTCTTTTCAGCTTTGTATGCTCAAAACAATCCACATTTACCAGCTACAAAGACAGGGTAATGGTTCACCCAAGGAGAATGCTGACTGACCTACCCTATACACAAAGGGTAGGGATATAGCATTTGCGTAACATCAGTTGACAATCTTTGAAGAAGAAAATAGAAGGAAGAAAGTGACAAGAAAGCTGTTGTTTCCTAATCCTGTGGCTAAATTGCAGCATATTTTACCTGCCTTAGGCAAAAATCTGTCATGTACAGTATCTTTGCCTCTACATTTCAGTCTTTGATTGTCTTCCATTTGCACGTTCAGTACATATTTGGTTCCTTTTCATCCTTCTTCAGTCAAACAAATATTTGAATAGAGCAAAAGTCAACTGACATCCTTCAGAATAGAAACCTATTTACAACTGCAACCATCAGACTTGAGAGTAAACTGCATTTCACTGCATTTTACTGAGTAAAGTCTTCACTCAGCTCTTTCCTGTGGACAATGGAAGGCACCATTATAGAATTTGAGAAGGGTTATACTGTATCTTGCAGAAAAAACTACAAAATTCTGTGCTGTGTTTTCTGAGTGATTTTCTACCCTGTGCTGCCCACACAGACTTAGCAGAGTAGTTTTAAGATGGTGTGATGTTGGATGTAAGTATCTTTCCAGACCTTCAGACTCTGCTGCATATTCTATTTTCTTTATTAGGCCTGCTGGATGTGCAGCCTTCATGTAACCTGAAGGCATACTCATTAGTCTTTCTTTCCCTTTGAATGAGAGCAACCATAATCAAGTTTTGTAACTGCAATCCTCTTGCTTCCTCCTGAAATCCAGAAGGAAATGAGACCAGATTACCTTGAGCAGAACTCTTAATCACAAGATCAACGTATGCAAGCTCATGAAAATTCAGAGGAGTCCTTCTGAAATGTGCACAAAGATTGTGCATGGCACAAGAAGTGGGCAATCTTTAATAGATATGAAAGAGAAAGGCTGGAGATACACTTTTAAAATAACTGTTTATGTTGGATGTATGCCATAGTTTGACAAGAAAAATCATAAAATATATATTCTAATCTCTTCACATCTCTTGGAAGATAATCTAGATATGATGCAGATATGTCTTCTAGGAGACGGATAATATGACATAACCCAAAAATACTTGCTCATTGTTTACCTGGAGACATGGCTTTCCAAGAAGAGATTGACATCACAGACAAATCATCTATGCAGCTGATTTCCTGTAACAACAGAGTAAAAAAAGGAAACTGAGAGCAGCTCAGTTCTACTACACTCTACTACAGATTGTAGCCAGTAATAATACTAACCTGAAAGAAGGATTCTAAACCTTCTGAGAAATTTTTTGATTCTGCAAATATTTTCTCATTCTGAGCTGGAACAAAACCAAGACCTTCTTTTCTGAGGAAAAGACAGACTCCTACCTCAGAAGATTGGATAGCTTATTATTTAGAGGGCTTATCCAGACTGTGGGTGTCTAAGATTTGATACACTGCTTTGCCATGTTCTTCTGTGCCAGATCAGTGTCTTAACTACCGGGTGTTCTCTCTAAATCTCTGGGTTGTGCTCTTCCACTCTGGTGTAAAACTTAAACCTGAGTCTTCACCCATATCATATGAAAGCCTTAGCCTTGGGCTATAGGTCTAGTCACATTCACATTCTTCTGCAGCTAAAATAATCACATTATTAGTATGAATGAAATAAATGTCTATTATAAAACTGATACCATACTAACAGTATCACAGAAACACAGAATCACAGAACAGCTGAGGCTGGAAAGTACCTTTAGAGAATATCTAGTCTAACTCTCTGCTCATGTAGGGTCACCTAGAGCAGGTTGCCCAGGATCTCAAAGGATGAAGACTCCACAATCTCTCTGAGCAACCTGTTCCAATGCTCAGTTACTCTCACACTAAAAGAAGTTTTTCAGTACCCATATTAAGAGATATGTGTGCACTAGGAAAGTATCCAACTCCCTCAGCTGAAATGGTCAGCTCTCAGTTTTGAGAAAACCCACCCATATACCATGTGTGGCAGGGTCATGGTCATTACAGCACCATGCACCAATTCTTATCCATATGCAAGAAAAAGCAGGCATCCAGGTGCAAAAAATGCTAATAATAAATAAATTAAATGAGACTACTAAAAAAAAAACCCCTCAGATGAATGTATGCTGATGTCATTACATACATTCTCCCACTATAGCACCTGCCATATTATTTTGGCTGCATATGCCTGTGAGTTCTGATGTTGCAGCCTTCTGTCTAATGCATATGTTGTTAGAAAATACTTGTAAATGTGTACCTAAGCACCTTGGAAAGCTGATAGTATCAGTAAAACCAAACAGCCAGAGCAAACATGGAATGTGAATGGAAAATGGGAATGTAGTCCCAGACCACTAAAGTTACACAAACCTCTAATAAAAGGTAAATAAAAGGAACTTAGCAAAAATACTCAGCTGATTCAATTATGATGACAACACTACATACTATGTCTATTAGTGCAGTAGCTGCCATATCCTTTTGGCTGTGCATGCCTGTGAGCTCTAGAATAATGGCTTCTTTCTGATGCAACTGTTAGAAAAGTACTGTGTGGTTATTATATTCAATCACTGGCTATAGAATGAATGTGCAAAATGACAGAATAAAGTGAACAAAAATAATATTCCTAGAATATAACTAGTCTCATCATGGATTAATCTGTAATGGAAATAATATTTCAACAATCACTGCAGTGAATCTGAACACAAAATAGAAACACATACAGCCTATTTGGCTTGCAGAATATTTTCTTTCAACCTATTGTCTTCAAAGAATATGTAGAATATTTGTTTCTGTAGTATACACAGCACTAGCAGTTGAGTGTCTTTCCTTCTGCAACAGTAGTGACTTGAGGTTGAGCTGCAACCGATAAGCTCGTTTGGAAAAGTGATTTGGGCTGGCTATATTCCATTTTCCATTCATAATACATTCTTTCACAGATTTTGCTTTTATGGCTATTGTCAGCTTTAAAGAGTGTTTTGGTACATATTTACAATGTTTTTTCAAATATAGTCATACTTAGACTCATTATTATTATTATAGCACACGAACACTGAATTATGGCTCTGTAAAACTTCTGGAGAGAAGCTGCATAAGACAAACTACTCATGTCTTCCCAGTAATTCTTTGTGAAATACTCAGTGAACTTTTGCATGTAGTGCTACAAAAGCTTAGGAGGCAGTTGGTCCAATGATAAGTACAAGACTCTCTTTCTTGGAAATATTCTTTGAGGATAGCTGAAAATAAATCCATGGGGGGAAAAAAAATCAATGCTTTTGAAGTTGCCCTATCTTTGGAACTTCTCAAAAATAAACAAAGAAGTGATAAGTTGATCTGACTTTTTTATTATTTTTACTCATTATAAAATGGCTCAATCTATATTGGCTGAGTGCATAGACATTATCCCTGTCACACTTTGTGTTGGGGAGAGAATAAAAGGCACAGGAATACAGATAAAGAGAACTTTGGAAATTTGTTTTGATTCAAACCTGGGCACAGTTTACGTGACTTCTTGTTTGACTTTTCTCTTTAAAAGCAGGAATACTAGTAGGAATTTGTAGAAAAGGACTATGATCATGTTCTGCTGACATAACCACAACTAAACAATCCATCTTGAATGAAAGAAAATATAAAGGTCAGTATCTGTCACTGTTCCTGACAGTGAATCTGATGATATTATTTATAGAATAATATACTACTCAACATGAATAGGCTTTACAGAATCATATACTAAAGAAACAGTAGCATTTTTTTTTAATAGCACTATTGGAACAACAAACTAAATCACACCACTAAATATTGGCTTTTGCTGTTTTATTGCTTGAACAAAACAATTCATGAGGAGAACAATATTGCAGGAAAAATACCTCTAAAAGTGAGATTCAGGTTTTTCTTTAGTCATTATCAACTATTTTGAAAATTTGCATATTGCATCATCATTCTGTGTTTTGTTAGTTCAGAGTTTTACAGACAGATTTTACCAGCTTTTCTCAGCTTGCCAGCTGAACAACATCATAAGCAGTATTATGATCCTCCTTTTTGTGGAAAACAATTCTGCCTTTACAATATATCTGCCCTCCTTTAAAAACTTAAGAAAGATACAGGATTTCTATCTGATATAGTAGGATTGTTCAAGATAGGAAGATAAAGAAGTCCTACCATAAGAATAGTAACTTCTACTCAATGAGCAATGGTTTTTGGTTTTGTTCTTGCAGAGCTCAGATGCGTACTTATGCCCAAGACTAGGCTAAGTGAGAAAAACGGAAGCACAAAAACAGCAGCAGAAAATTTCTTTAACCAGATAGCCTATCACTTCCAGAATAAAAGAGGCAAATAGGGAAGAAGTGGTGATATAGGCAGGTAGCTGATGGAAAGTAGCTCAAAAACAGGGAAGTGTTTTGAAATACCCTAACAAGGAAGCAAACAACAACTAATATTATTGATTTACTTAGGTCAGTCCTGTCAGAAAGTAGTGCAGAGCCTGCTACTGCTATTGCATATGACTGAGTTGTTGGCTGGATGAGTACCCAAATACTCCAGTCAAATACCAATGTCAAAATCTGGCCGTTGCAGTAACAGAAGTAGGACATCTCCATCAAAGAACTCATGAGAGAGCTATATGCCTACAACCATTCCTCCAGAAACTTAAAAATCTAGTTCCAAGTGCATAGCAGCATGACCCTTTGTGGCAGGAGATCCTCTGTATTTCAGTCTCCTAATCATCTCTTGAGAGATGAAAATCTGTCAGTCACAGTTTACTATTCAAGACAAAGACAATTGTGCTTCATCTGTTTCACAGGTTTACAGACCTGACAAAATGACTCAAAAAGTGTTCACTGAACTTTTCCAAATCTCGAAACAGGGTTGGGATTTGCTAAAATTTGTGCAGTGCTGCATTCAAATTATCCTATGCTGTTCCTAATAGTTTAATTTCCCCATCTATTTGATAAAAGCCTGTGTTGAAATTTCTTCCACTTAAATTAAGGCATTTATCTGTAGCTCCTATATTAACTGGAAGTTCTCTGAACCAGCAGTGAAGAAAGACAAGCACTTCCAGTCAGTAATTCAGACATCAAGTGAGCTGACTTCCCCACTGAAGGTTTTATGTGTCTCCTTGCACTCTACATGAAATATAAAGTATCTGTGTTCCCATATTTGTCACCTCAGGTTCCTAAAGTTAGGGGAATAAATCTGTGCCTTACTGTGGACCTAGTTATTACTGGTATAAATGCACCTTCCCATTTGGGATGTAGCTATATTCGGATATGCACTTTTACACTGGTATAATTGTCTTTACCATAGGGGAGTTGTACTACTTTAGCTACTCTGCTATAGTCAAAGAAGCACAATTTTCTGGTGCAGACACACCCTGTCTGTTCATCACAAAGACTTTATGGTTCATTTTCTAGCGGTTCGTAAATTGGGACAATCTTCCCCAATAAGACTAGGAGGCAAGGGGATTTGAGATTAGGATAGGAAGGCAAGTGGCATATGTAGAGATGATAAGCATCAACCTCCCATAAATTTCAAAGTTCTGTTCCATCAGTGTTCCTCTTAGTTTACACTTACAGCCTGCCTAACCAACTGTTTTTTCATTACTCCAGTCTTTAGTCTTTAAAAGATAAAACTGTGGATTGAGCCAGCCAATGAATATACCAATAAGCAATCTGATCCCAAGCCAGCTGCTAGTCTGTCCATTCCAAGTGTACTAGGTGGCAGGCTAGAGTTTGTTTGTGTCACCTGTGTCTCAGCAGGCAGAAGGCTGCCTTCTTATGTGAGGCCTGGTCTAAATAAGAGATGTCTCAATCAGCTGCACTCAGTTCAGCCACTGGCTTGCTATGTGATTCCTTATGCCTCAGCTTTACCATCTATAAAATGGGTCTGACAGTAATACTTTTTTCATGAGGGCAGAATGAGGATAAAAGACTTAGAGGTACAGTTATTTGGGAATATCAAGTGAAAAATGAGAAACTACAATGATCATCCTTAGGAATCCACCTGCACTCAAAATCATCTAGGGCATGAACTGAAAACAATATAAAACCTTAGCTCTTTAAAAATGCGGCAGTCATGCATGCTCTGATAACAAGTCTTAGAACTGATTCCCAATCCCTTAGAAAAGGGTGCGATTACTAAATTACCAAGTATGTTAAACAGCAGTGGACAATGAGCCTGCTATACTACAGAATAGGAGAACAGGGAAATTAGATGAAGAACAGCTTTCTGTCTAGAAGCACTAATCTGGGAATATAACACCCTGCTTCTGGATGGCATCAGTAAAGTGAACCCAACAAAAGTGCTGGGATACTCTGAAGCTGCGGTTTCATGAAACAAGTATATAGTGACAATATCAGCTTAGAAATTTCCTCTTCTCATATACTGCTGCTCTTTCCTGCCTCACACTAATGCATGCACATGAGGCTGTGCTGCAAAACAGATCAGTTAACTCAGTGTAAAGAACACCCCAAAAACTTTTTTAAGTCATGGATCAATTTCTCAGGCCAGTTCACAGCACAGACACCAATCTGGAGAACAAATGGGGAGGAATACATTAAACTGCCATTGCTGACAGATACTTTGTCTTATGAAACCACAGTCTGACTATGGAGCAAATGTATGTACATATACATCCCCAAACAATTCAGACACATGTACATTTATGTCTCTTGGCAATCCATCTCTACATACAGATGCTAATGCAGTCTTTCTCTCACACATATGCTTCAGGGCAATGTAACACTGGCACTCGAAGGATTTTACTGCTTTTATGATGTAAGGAAGGAGCCAACACCTAACCTCAAACCGTGATTGTTTTGTAATAGTTTTTGTGAATGAGATATCTGCTACTGAGACAGTATCTGAAGAATCCAGACCCTGAATAGCTGCTTCTATCTGCTTCAGTGCCTTTGTCCTGTTTCCCAGTGCTTTACTTAGTTTTCCAAATTTCACCACAGACAGCTTGTAGAATCTATTGTAGAATCTGAATGTAGTGCCACTGTAATGGGTTTCTCACTAGGAATTAGAACATAATAGGGTGGAAAGGAATTAAGAACAATGTGTGTTAAAAGCCCTTCTTCATGAGTAAAGAGGGATTTCCTTGTGAGAAGGCAGGAAGCAAGAAATTTTCAGAATGAAGGAAAAAGAGTAAGTGAAGGAATAAATGAAAGAAAGAAATCACACAATCCTATTTCCAAGACGTATGATAAAATTCCTCTACTGCCAAAACAATCTTTATTCCAAGCCGGGTGGTTAAGACACCCTCAGATATGTCTGCCGCAAAACAGTCAGAAGTGGAGGGGGCAGGACTAACGTCCCGTTCCAGTTCTTTCTGTTCCACCTCTTGCCTTAGAGTTCTGCTGAATGTGACATTTTTCCCTGGTGCCGAATACACAGAACTCCGCTGCTAATTTTATGCACAGAGTTCTCATGCTGTGTAATTTGAGGCCAGAGACTTCTCCAACAGCCTGCCAGCCACAGAGTACACACCCTCCAACACTGCTTCTGCGGTGGAGAAGTGGGGGAAGGGAGAAGGAAATAAGCCAAACAAGAAACAACCTTCTAAACTTGTAGGAGATGTCTGGCTGATTTTTGGCTCTCAGATCTACTGGGGATCTTTCTCTATCTCTCCTTGCCCTGTTTGTCAACAGACTGGTCCAGTAGATCTGCCAGCAGTTACACAGACACAGACAACTTCTCTCCTTTTTTGCATATTAAATTCTATCTGGCTGCTGTAATACTAAATCAGGCTGTTGGTCACAATTTCTGCAAAATTATAGTCAGGGATTAAAAGACAGGCTGGCATCTCTTTTTCCCCACCTTAGTTGATATCTATGCACCTCAGAGAGATAGCCTGCACTGTATTAGTTTCTACGAGAATAAGAATGGTCAAGTAACTTTCAAAACCTGGCCAGATTATACTCAAAAGAGGATTGGACTAGCTGTACACCCATTTAACTGATAAGAAAAACTTTTGTGTCAAATACCCTCTTCGCTACCAGCTAAGTGGACCAATTTTTCTTGAAGCTTTTTAGTGGAATCATCACTTTCCACAGCAGTGGAGAAAGTATGGAATTTAACCCATTTTATATAGTAGTTACTTCTACCCAAGTGATGATTATGTCAAAAGGAGACCATTCCATACTACTATCTTCTTCCAACGCCATATTTTCTTTCTCTTGACTGTGTCAACCTACACACAGGTGAGGGAACTACAAGTTAAAAGAAAGAAAAAAAAAAGAACCTTGATAACAGATTTATGTCAATAACTTCTTCTGGTACAAACAGTTTATACCAAAACAAAATAAGCTATATTGCCCAAAGACTTCTTTGGACAGTACAACTACATCCTAACTAATGTGTCTTCTGGTATAATTATGTTGACCAGTATTATTAAGTATAGACGTGGTTTTAGAAAATGGATCTCAGACCTTGCTGTACAGCAGGTGATATTATAGCCCAGAGGCCTAACTGTGACTAAATAAAAATCTCTCTTGAGAATTTGGAAAGAAAGAGCTGGGGCATTTATTAGTGTTCAGCTGCAACAAAAGATAATGACTTTTGATGTTCAGGGAAATTTCTCTGCATTTCCTCTCATCACGAAATATGTGCCTATGTAAAGAGAAAAGGGAGGAAAGGCCACACAGAGGAGCGTGGTCCTTTAGTCCTTATCTCGGGTGTAGGATAAACAAAAGATTAGGCATAAAAGTCAGATAAGTTCACATAATGACCTGGTATTGTCATTACCATGTTCACTGGAGAAAAAAAAGAGAATTAGAGGAAAGTTAGGGACAAGGGACAGTGGACAAAAAGAGGAACATAAATTAGTGACATAAAGGGGAGAAACAGGGATGTGTGGGAAGAACCAAAGATACAGAAGGACTGGAAGAATCCATGCCTCCTCCAAAGACATGTATTGCATTTCCAAACTTGACCCACATATGTCTGGCTTTCTAATTTATGAGAGACGTGAAGCTGACCAGCCAGTAAGCTGCCCATAAATTATTTCTCTTGGCTAAGCCAGTATGATTCACATTAGGAGAGAGGAAGGGAAAACTGAGGAATAAGAATCTAGCCCTTGCCCTTCCTCGATGATCACTGCCTCGATGATCACTGCCCTGATGGCACCTAAAAAACTTCAGGTATCCTGAGGTGACAATACTCCTTGCCAAGACCTCTCAGATGTAAGAGCTTAGAGACCAAAGCCTTTTTCTATTGCCTGACTATGTGGCTGCCTAGCACAATTACACTTTCAACTCCCTGATACTTGCAATTTTGCTGACCAAAGCTTTGCTCAGAACATTGTTTTTTTTTCCTTCTCTTTCATTTACTTCCATTGTTTACCTTCTTTATTTCTCTCTTTCTATACTTCTTTTTTTCCTCTTTTTTTTCTCTTTAGAGAAATTGTATCATAAGACTAGCAGACATTAGAACTTCACCTTGCAAAACCTACTGCAAACACAGTACAGTACAGGACAATGCCTGCCCTAAACAGCAGAGAGTCTAAAAACAATGTTGAATTACTTAATCTCTGTCCTTCTCCATATGTTTGCTGCCATTCTTCTCACTATTCTACACTTTTCTTTCCTGCATTTTTTTTCATATTCTTCATTGGAGAAAGGCTATTTGAAAATGCTAAGAGGAGTATTGCTAGGAAAAAAAGAATTATTATGAGGGAATTTGATCAGCTGACAAAAAAGTATTTGCCAGGACAAGAGGATGTCAGAGATGACTGCAGAGATTGTACGTTTATATGCCTGCCCTTGTGTTTGGTTGGTTTAATGTTTCTCCAAGTTATTAAAATAGATTCAATAGCTTGTTGCCTGCCTGGGTGGAAGTAGCTTTTGACAGTATCTAATTGATCTACTGGAGGGTAGGGCTGCCATTCAAAGAGATCTTGGCAAGCTGGAGAAATAGGCCTACAGGAAAATCATGGAATTCAGCAAATCTAAACGCGAAGTCCTGCACCTGGGATAGAATGCAGGTTAGGGGATTGATAACTACATAGGAGCTCTGCAAAACAGGACCTGTGGGGGGGGTCCTGATGTACAACAGGTTGAACATAAGTCAGCAGTGCACCTTTGAGGTGATGAAGGCTAACAATAAGCTGAACTGTATTAGCAAGAGAGTAGCCAGAAAGTCAAGAGAAGTGATTCTTCTCCTCTACTGAGCACTTGTGAGACTGCATCTAGAATACAGTCTCCAGCTTTGGAGCCCCCAAAACATGAGAAATATTGACTACCTGGAGAGAGTTCAATGGAAAACAAGTAAATCAGATACAAGGCTGGAGCATATGACATATGAAGAAAATTAGGGAAATGGGTTTGTTTAGCTTGGAGAAGAGAAGGCTAGGATGGAGATCCCAGCTAATTCCACTAAATAAAGTGGGTTTAAAGAGAAGAGAGAACTAGACTCTTCTCCTAGGTGCTCAGTGAAAAGACAAGAGGCAACAACCACAGGTAGCAACAAGGGAAAAATCTCATTGTACATAAGGAAAAAATTATTCAATGCGACACTGGAACAAGGGCTAAGAGAGACTGTGAGATCTCCATCCTGGGAGATTTTCAAATCTGGACTAGATGGAGCTTGATCTAACTTGGACGTTATCCCTGCTTTGAGCAAAGCGTCAGACTAGATGACATCAAGAGACACCTTCCAATCTAAATTATTCTCTTCAGATATCAGATGCTCTCTTCAGCTAACCAAAGTCTCCACTGGAGTGTACTGGCCACCTTATCCATAACAATCTGCTTGACCTAAATTAAAATCTCACATTTATTTGGGATATGTAGAGATTTCAGACCAAGTCTGCAGCACAGTGCTAGAAAGTCAAATTTCCTACACAAAAAGAAGAATAGAAGGGAACAGGAGGAAACACAAGTAAAGTTCTAAAAGCAAAACTTTAAAAAGCATTACCTTTAATAACTTCATAGCAAAACATTGATGGATATTTTGGGATTGGATTTCCAGTAAGAAACACTCAACTGACTTCTGTGCTTTGCTTATATCACCTCATGCATCTGTAAATTCTTTCCTCTTCCAAGACCAATTTTTCCCTCTTCACCATTTCCCCTTGTGCCACTCAGCCTTCTCCCAGCCCACCTGCTTCCTCAGCTTACTTTCCTCTCCCCATTACATTTTTTTTTTATCCTCTCCTCTGCTCCCCAACTCCCCTTTGTTCGTCTACTCCTAAATCTCTGATCCTGAGACAGAACAGAATTCCTCAAGGCACCTCCCACAATACCAACTAATTATTTGGCTTTGGGCCAGGTTCTACCTTGTCAGCTCTTCCCTGTGAAATTCGTATATGGATTGTGGGAGGAAGCTTTGGAACGAGGATCAAGAAATCCATACACTGATGCGGTAATCCCAGGAAAAGCTAAGGCTGCATTACTGATTCTTGTAAAATAAATAGGAGTTTAATGCCTAAAGCACCTTGGAGCAGCCTTCCTGAAATGTTACCTGACAGATCAAGCAATCAGTACTTGAAATGGGGGGAGAAGAGGAAAATAACCACCATGAATGTTAATATAGACACTAAACTTACGTGCCACACAAGCTCTAGACCTGCACTAATTTTATTAGCAATAAATGTAGTTCTTTAGGTTTTGTTTTGTCTTAGTAGCTTGGCTCACCTTATACTCAGTCTCTATTTATACTTGCTAGTGACATGGCCTTTAGACATCAAGAGTCTCATTATAAGAAATAAAATGGTTTATAGAAGCTTAGTATGTCCAGCTATAGGTCTGATACAGAAGGAAAAAAAAAAAGATGATGAAAAATTTACACACTTTGAAATTGGACTCTTATGGCTGGTGACTAGTGAGCAACTAGAGAGGGTGCAGAGGTTTACATATACAGCTGGTTCAGCAAACAAGAATCACAAGAGATTAACACATTCACCACATAGCTACCTGAGTATTGATGTTGGTATTGAAATTGGTATTTTGGAGATATTATTTGAAAATTCAGTGTAATTTTGTTCTCAGTTACAGAGAAGTCACTGTTCACATACATTAAACAGCAGAGATAATGATGACCAGTGCACCTATGTCATGATGTAATTATACAAAGAGTTTATAAACATCAGAAATTTTCATATTGGAAAATGTTTTTGTTTCTTTTTCCCTTGAATCCATCTTTTTGATTCATCAGAGCAGGCCTGTAATCCCAGTCTAAATACTTTATTTCCAATAGTGCTTTAATCTATATGTTTCAGCAAAAATTGAACACTAAACACATTTGTGTGCTTCAGAAATACAGTTCAAATTCTTACCCCTATTGATGATTGCCTTGTGCTTTCAAAGGCTAACAGATTTAGCCAGAATAACAGCAGATATTCTGCTTTTACATATAATCCTTCTTCAAATCTCAATAAACTATTTGCTGAAGTAATAGCATGCAGCTGTGAAACCCACAAGATAATTAATCACTGTGTGAAGGGACATTTCTTTCTAAGCAGATTTAAATTTTATCAAATGATTAGTCTATCTTAATTTGAATAATAATTATTCAAGGTTTTTTTAGCCTTTTCTCACCTAAGGCCTTTCCTGGGCTCTTAGGCAACAGAGAAACTCAAAATTTAACTGTAAGTTAGCAGAAGAAGAAAAAAATCACAGCATGAAATAGTTCTTGATTTCTTATTTGAGTCACAAGTCTGCCTTCAGAAAGATTATTCATGGTTAAAAAGCTAAGCATATGCATAAGTCTGTGCAAGAGTGTCTTTGGCACAAAAATTGTCTCTCACTATGTGAGACACAGAAGTGCAAAACTTATTATGAAAGGTCCCAGTTAATGGTTAGTTCTACAAAAAATTGATGCAGTATGAAAACGTGCGAAAGAAAACTCTAGGAAAAGAACTTCTAATCATTTCTAATAAGTCTATTCTCCAAATAAATATCTGTCTGAGTTTCCTTCTGTTGATTTGGTTTGAGTCTTTATGTTTGATTGCACATACAAAACACTGGTCAACACTCAACACCTCTTCTTTACTATTCACATGAACTGTTAAGGAGACATGGTAGCCATGCCTAAGAATTCACACTTGAATTAATGCTGCCACAGAAGTGCAAAGACTTTACTTAAACATGACAGTCTGTATAAAAGATGCGATGGGCAAAAACAGAAAGATCAGTCCAGACAGAAGTTAACAATAGCTACTTTTGCTGTTATAGCAGACTTTCTAGAACTACAGGACAAGGGTATTTGCTACATGCTATTGATTCCAATCAGAATACCCTTTGGTTATCTTCGTAAAGAAACTACGGTTTTAAATACATCTGTGGGCATCTTCTTCAGAGTTTTCATCTACAAAAATCACTATCCCTCACAAAACAACCTATTTATTTCTGCAAGCTACAGCTGTACAGTGTACCACCATCCCAGGGGAGGTTTTTAGCAGATGATTGTGTTTTGCTCTCTCATCTTCAGGGTCCTTTAAGGAGCTACTATTCTTCCAGGTTTCCCGATCCCCCAACTAAATTCATCAGCTGTTGATTGCAGCTAAGAGTTAAGCTAAATTAAACTTTGAAACTCCCTGTACAATGCATCAGATGTACTTCTGGTAGCAGAGGTGGAGCAGCAAGCCTCAAATGTTCTACTTTCCAACAGTTAGGAGAACCATGCTTTTCTCTAAAGTTTTCTCAGAGCTTCTTTTTTTTTTTTCTAGACCACCACAATTTCACTGATTTTATGGCAGCAAAAGCTGAACTATTGAAACAACTTTTCATTTGACTCCCTATCAGGTGTGTGCATGCGTGTATGTGTGTAAATCGGCACACATGTACATACATACCTCTGCAGCTGTGTACATTATATATGGAGAAGGTACACATACATGCACACATAAGTTTAGGATGCATGTGTGCTTAAGACATCTGTTTCAACCTATGCACACATCATGGAAAGATATATGTCTACATTTATATGTCTGTTTCCCAGTCCTTGTCCTCAGCCAATCAGTCATTCCCTTGCTTGCTCCTTCTTTCACTCATACTATCTCTCAATACTGATACCCCTCCTGCTCTCATCCTTGCTCTTAGTTGAGTAGTAAAACACAAAGTCTTAAACAATTTGCATGGCAACATCAACAGTTGGTTAGCTTTGATGAAAATATATCGTATTCCCCTATTATTCCAGGACTGTGCACTTCTACGCTATTTCTATGTCAGAAAAGAGAAAATTATGTATCTTTATATGGAAAAACAAAACAAAACAAAACATAAAGGAGTAAGTCCTGGATTGTCCCTTTCTAAAAAGCACATGGAAAAAAATATGTATGCTTAAAAGGAGATGGCATAGGATACAGGTTTTTCACCTGTAGGCCAGGAATTGTCATCTAAACCATCAGCTTTTGAAAGTGACTGGTAACTAACACATGATCAACACCCATATAGACTGATGGTCTCAATTAAATTCCTAACAGACAGGTTTTCTCTCCACAAAATGATTATTCAGTGGTACTAATTGATTTCTACCTCTTGGCAATTTCTGCAAAAAACTCTAGAACAGAGGCCTTGCCAAATTTCCATTAAAAACAACAGAAAGAGTCCCAGTGATATCCATGGAAGATGGCTCAGGTTCTAAAAAGGCAACTGAGTTCACTCAACTCTCTGATGTAAAAGAGGTTTTGCAAACCAGGTTATAATACACCGGCGAAATAAAGACAAACTTCCTCTCCCCAAACTACATAGCATTTACTCTGAGAGATCAGAGTAAATCAGAGATCTCTCTCAGAGATCTCTCTTTCCAAAATCATTTGTCTATCATTTTCACCAGCATTTTTTCAGTAGAGAAAGAAAAGGGAAGGTGTGAGAAGTGTGATTTTTGCTGTCTGTATTCCCATGGCTACTAGAAATAACTAGAAAGGGAATGGGGCACATCACAGCATACAAAGTATTGGGTTAACAAATTCCAGCATAACAACTCAGAGAAACATGCTAGCTTTCTCTCACCTTCATCCTCCCCTAACACACCAAAAGAGGAAAAAAAAAAAAAAACAGAAAACCAGCCAAAGGCATGTAAGAGGATCAAATATGTCCTTCAGAAATGTAAACCTCACTAGAAATAGGATGAACAGCTAAGGAAGTTTTTGTTTTGTTTTGTTTTTTGTTTTTTTACTCATAGAAATAATAAAGGATCTTTATAAAGGATTCACACAAGCTCTGTGCTGTTCCAGTGGAATCTATTGCCCCATTACAGAATCACAGAATCACAGAATCGCTGAGGTTGGAAGGGACCTCTGGAAATCATCTAGTCCAACCCCCTTGCTCAAGCAGGGTCACCTAGAACACATTGCACAGGATTGCATCCAGGTGGCTTTTGAATATCTCCAGAGAAGGAGACTCCACAACCTCTCTGGGCAACCTGTTCCAGTGCTCTGTCACCCTCACAGTGAAAAAGTTTTTCCTCATGTTCAGATGGAACTGCCTGTGTTTCAGTTTGTGCCCATTGCCTCATGTCCTGTCACTGGGTACCACTGAAAAGAGTCTGGCTCCATCCTCTTGACACTCTCCCTTCAGATACTTGTACACATTGATAAGATCTCCTCTCAGCCTTCTCTTCTCCAGGCTAAACAGGCCCAGCACTCTCAGCCTTTCCTCATAAGAGAGATGCTCCAGTCCCCTAATCATCTTTGTAGCCCTTCGCTGGACTTG